>NC_091237.1:5139353-5184353 GCF_040958095.1 Procambarus clarkii
TAATTTGGTTATAAAAGGGCTGAAATATTGAAAGAGCCTATAACCTTAGGCGTAATGGCTTTAGGAACCAGTAATCAGAATATGGACGAAAAAACTTATGTCATGGGAGCCTTAAAGAAAAGATGGAGTTGTACTCGCAGGAGGAGTGGGCAAATAAATAAGTATCCACAGTATGTAAAGTGTTATGAGCCAGTTGGTCTCGTATATGAGTCTCAGATATTTGATAGATTCAGTCATAACCTAATTGATGGTTATATAATATCAAATAATGATGACCAATACTTATTCAGCCCATATGTCTGTCTTGGGTTACTGACTCGAAATATCAAAATCCTTCCTGTCATATATACTCATTTGCTATTCACCAGGGGAAATGTTTTTGTAATTCAGAAGTCTGATGTAATCTGGTGTGTTCTCGGAAATTGCAAAGTGGCTCCTCCAAATACTATAGTTAATTGTATGAATGACCTCTAATTTTTTATAGGCTTTAGGGGACGTCGCACTTGGCCTACAACTTTCATGTTTGTTTAAGTTAATTTGTTTATATTTGAGTTAAAACGAATTAACTTAAACTAACACAACAAGAAAATCACTCTGCCTTATTAGGCAAATGGGGTCTTTTTTGCATAGTGGCTGAGAAGCACGTTCTATGCCAGAGAACAAACGTCTCGGCCTACTGTGCAAGAAAGACCCCATTTACCTAATAAGGCTGAGTTCATTAGATTATTTTTAGTCTCCTCACCTGTGTTCTATACTCTGTCAGAATCGATCAAAATAACAGTTTGTGAACTGGTAATAAATAATAAGCCCAAATACAAAATATAATTCTTTACTGATGAGTATTTAAACCAAACCAACCATATATATATTGAAAAACGAGCCAAACGGCATTTTACTTTTTGGTGCTATGAGTTTTTACATAAATTTTCATTATGCCGGCATTTTTTGGTACATTTCTGATTATTTCTTTTGCAAATACATCTATGATTTAAACAAGATAAAAGTTTACAGTGGCATACTAATTGTTTCAAGTGCCTATTATCACTGAGAAAGTAATTTGATTGTCTACGAACAATCTCACGAAGCCCAAGTTGTTGATTCTTATTAATTTCGTTTGGCATTATTCTTTCGATTGTTTTATCAAAATCGTTTCTTGATAGATATTGGTTAATTGTTCCAAATTTTGTAGCTACACGATATAAATCTCTTTCATTGTCTATTTCGATGATAATTCCACTGATTGTTCGCATTCCTGTTTTGTTTTCCCTATCTTCTTTAGGTATTATCACATTAACAGTATCATATAGGCTAACAGGTGTTACATTTGCCGATGACAATTGTAACATTTTTGAGGCATTAGTTATCTGACGCTCATAAACTTTGCTTCTAATAGTTCCTAAATTTTCAATATGTAAATTATATGAATCGTTATTTACTTCAGAATTATTATTATCACTAGGTTTACCATCTTCTAAATTACATAATCTTCTATTTATTATTACTTTAGGCGACAGCACAATACCAGGTGATGATGGTGTTGGTGGTGATAATATAGGGGGTAATGAAGGTGGCGGTATTTGTGGCAGGGATAATATGGAAGTAGAGGCAGTTGTAGCACCAGCAGCAACAGTAACAGTAACCTCCTCAACCTCATCAAAAATTATTTCTTCCATGTCTGGCAACGGTGAAGAAATCAACGCAGCAGCGGACTTGATGATGACAGGGAATACTGCAATTATATAAAAAAAAAAAATTTAGTATACATAAATTAATTGAGGACTCTTGTTTTCCAAGGTTGAACTGAAAACAAAACCAATAAATATTAAGGAATTTTACCTTTGCTTCTTTGCCTCTTTTTTCTTCATCCTCTTTGTCTTCTTCTTCTTTTTCTTCTTCTTCTTCTTCATTGTCATCATAGTGACAGTTATTGAACAATTGGCTATATATTGAGGGCGAAAGACGAATCTTCATAACTATTGGCGGTTCTATACCAAAAACTGCCTTGTAAGGCGATATGCCAATTCCACGTGAATATGCTGTGTTTTTGGTGAATTGCACAAAGGGAAGTCCAGCTGACCAATCTCGCGTTTGATTCTCACACATCCAACTGCCAAGCATTTTGATTACATCCCCATTCGCACGTTCAATGCTCCCTTGGCTCTGTGGATGACGAGGTTTGCTATTAATGAGGAGCATGTTGGGCCACATTTCGTTTTTTAGCTCTTGAATGACCTCTGCCACAAATTCACGGCCGTTATCGCTCTGCAGAATTCCTGGGGCTCCCAAGAGAGCAAATATATCGAGTAAGTGGCGTGCCACTTCAATCGCCCGTTTACTGCGAAGAGCTCGTAAAACCGAAAACTTTGTTAAATGATCCTGATAATGTAAAATATATTTATACACACATCCTCCTTCTTTTTGCATATTTATTAAGTCCATTTGTCCTCGCTCCGCAAAACTGGTCGATACAATGGGCCGTATTACCCCCTTTTTTCGTCGAGGAAGTCGTTTCAAATTGCATATGTGGCAGAGTGAAATAAAGAGTTTCACCGATTGTTGAGTGACGTTAGCGATAGTTTTACTTGCTTCAAAATAAGTTCTTTTTTCTCCTCCGTGACAAACTGCTCTGTGTGCATCATAAATCGTATCATACAATTGCCCTTGATGTATGAAACGACGACACATCCGGCCAGGATCAGCTGTTGTTGTTCCTGTTGTTGTTGTTGTTGTTGTTGTTACAGCCGTAGTAGAATGACGATTGTCACTGGTCAGTTTACGCTTGGTCCCCCGCTTCATTCTTCGTTCAGTTTCGTCGATGGTTACTAAGACGTCATCCCCAAATAGATTTTTGACATCATATCGAGAAAATAGATCATATTCATGAGATGTCTTTGTAGTCAGTTTCAATTTAGCATTTTTGACTTCCTCGATGTATTGGGCTAATTTTTCTCGAGTGAAAATTTTCCGGCTTCCATGCCCACCTTTTTCCAACATTTGGCTAATTTTTAATTCAAATTCCTTTTTTTGTATCACCTCTTCTTCTCTCTCACACCCTTCATTAACTTTTTGTCCCAAAGGTAAAGACGTGGATGATGAAGGTAATGGTTCTTCATCAACACTAGTATTGTTATTATCACTACTTTCTTGTTGTTTCTGTCCACATGTTAATGGAGAGGAAATTGTAGGTGTGTCCTCCATGCTGGAGCAAAATCGACTGACTCTGATATTAACCCTCACACGCTGAATATTTTATATTGACCAATCACTGGCAGGCTTTCTTGGTTAAGCTGGCAGTTTACAGTTTGTGCTTATTTGACTAAATTATTCCCAACACAAACATTGTTGTTACATTCTAGGTCAATTATTTCAAGTTTCCGTTAAAATGTCAGTGTCATCAATATCTAGCAAAATTATTATAATACTTTGCCTAATGGGCAGAGTGCACTTATTGTATGTGAAAAAAAAAAAAAAAAAAAGGAACTAGACTAAAATTTAATTTATTGACTATCATCAATTCAATGTGTGTGTTGCGGGTTACAAACAAAAAATCAGTGTAGCATCATACCCTCCCTGAGAGAGTGAAATATCATCAGTTCAATGTGTGTTGCTGGTTACGAACCAAAAAAATTCAGTGTAGCATCATACCCTCCCTGAAAGGGCGGAGGGAGGTGTTAAACAATGATAGGGTTAATTACCAATGTTTGAATGTGGTTTGGGGAAGTTGGTTGACGGTTAGCCAATTTCCTTAACTCTCAAAACTTAGCTGATGTTCGTCTTTATGTTAACGACCACTTGTATATCTTCCTTAACTATGTTAACTATACCCTGAAGTGCATCCTGCTGCCATTTTAGGTATTGTGATATATCCTGCACTTTGTCAACAACCAGTCCATACCGTTGGGCTCGCGGAAAACTACCAGGCTTTATAGACTGAGCCATTAGTTCATTCAAACATCCCTTGAGGTCCTGCAGCTGCATATACAAGTTTTCTAATCGCAGTCGAATCTGATCCTCTATTTCTTCTAGTGGTAGATTTTTTTTCCTTTCAACCTCTTGTGCTGACACCAATTTTAGAACTCGGCGCATTATATTTGTCTGTTTCAACTTAAAATTCTGAATGGTAACTTTAATTGTCGTCTGCATACAACTTAATTGTCTTATTTCATCCATAATATTCTTCATACTAATATGAATTTTATTGCCATATTCTTCTTGATACTTGAACTGTTTCTGTAATTCCTGAAATCCCACTTTTACAACAGGTATCAATTTCTTTGGGTCAGGATTTTTTTGCTTGCCCAGTTCCCACAATGCTGGATCAATTCCTATAAACAATAAATAATTTATATTAATTTTTAATTCCACAAATGTAGGTACAATAAAAAAATACCCCGTAATATCTTCACTTTTGTCATTATGTCACGATAAGTAGATGGATTGGTCATATCAAAATCATTTACCTCTTTGCGGTGTATCAAGATATTTCTTCATTTGTTGTTCAGTTAAAGTGAACATTGGAATAATCTGTTCAATAAACAAATTCTGAAACAGAAAAAGTAGGCATTTTTGTCTCTGTCTGGCTATCTACCTGCCTGTCTATCAAAAAACGTTCCATTAATAATGTCCCTTTTAAGCTAATTTGATTATTTAAGCCAACCTGATATCAAATCCCATTAAATAGATTGGTGCAAGCTATAATAAGGCTTACTTAGGCTTACCTTAAAAATTGGATTGTATGATGCTCTTAACATATGACTAAAGGTGTCAGTGGTAGATGCACGTTGAATCTCTCCTAGAAGGTATATTATAATATAGAGCAGTTTGCATAATACCATACTTGAAATCATTTTTTATGATAATTATTATTAGGGAAAACATTATAAAATCTTTAAATTCTTTTACCATTAGGAAAAACTTGCTGAATGTAAAATCTGAAGTTCGTTTTGTTTGGTACTTCAGCAGCAAAAATTTCATTAACAACAACTTCATTACCTCCGAATAATAGACTCAATGCTGAAATAACTTCCTGTTTGTAGGCCCTGGAAGAATAAAAAAAAATAAAAAAAACATTTTTTAATGTTCCCGGATCCTAGTCATATTTAACACTGAAAAATTATTAGAATATTATACAAGTATATGATTATTAATTACTTACTCCACTTCTGAAAGGCCCCTTCCAATTATAATTTGCACAATACCATCTTCATTACGATAATTGGGAATTTTTGTATAGCAAACTACTTTGAAACGACAATATGGATTTTCTGATGTGAACTCTACAGGTGACATATTGGACGAATAATAACCTGGAATAAAATTCATAAAATTATACTTTATTTTAATTATATACATTTTACAATATTATAAACAACTAGTCAAATCTACTAAGTTTTCCATAATGGTTTACTCACTACCTCATCGAAAAAAAATAAAATCCACATATTTACCTTTACCAAACCCCCAAAAAGCTTGAAGTTGATTCCACTTTCGCAAGACCTCATCATTTTCATTATTGAAGTAGGAAGGAGCACAGATTGCAATATGTAATGCCATTGATGATGAGCCCGGTTGTTGGTGAAGCATCTGAAACTGATGATTGCCCCTATTTGATTCGACCAGTGAAATAAAAACAATGTACATCGAATCCTCACACATTATGGTGAAACCATATAACACACCATCTCACCAAATGACCTACAACAGATCACAATTGCCTTATGTTTGTAAATATATATTAATTTAACTAGTCAGTGGTATGAAGAAAACATTCAATAAAACATATCACTAACTAGTACAAATCAATAAATATCCAGCGGCAGGCCTCCGTTGCAGAAATAGGAAAGCGTCTTTTCTTCACAGAAGTTTGTTTGTCAAATATTATGGAAAAAAAACAAAAAAAAACACTTAAATCAATATCATAATGCGCTTCTGTTGATAGGTCGAATTAAAAATTTTAACAATAATATATATCCAGCAGACAACATTGAGTTAACAACCACACTTCTTTTTGGCAAGACGAAACTTTATAGTTGATCTGGTGGTTTTCAGTCTATGACAAGCAGGCAACCCACAGTCATCATTAACACATGAAGACACATGTGTATGCAAGAGGGTTGAATATAAGATTAACACTGAACAATGTGGATGTCTAGAAACTACTACATGATGACGAACCCGGCGAAACATTAGACAAATCGGGGTACAAGTTTTTTTTTGACATGATGCACTGTGGGCAAATTCATACAGCAACACATCGGTTCCATCGTGGTTAGCAAACCATTCTAATATTTGTAATAAACTTTGAGTATTAATTTCACAATAACGTTGTTTTTTTTTATATAATCTCAGGCGTTATATTAACCAACTTTCTCATAGCCACATTTTCATCATTGGAATGGATATGGTTTTCTATTTTAACAATAATAGACTTGCTAGTTAAAGTAGTATCTTTTTTCTCTTTTATCTTCTTCTCTTCGGCTCCCTCACTGATATCGCTAATATCATCCTAGAAAGATTAGATTTCATCACAAATGCACCTGAGACATTATTTATTTATTTATTATAATATAGTGTCCAAAGCTTCATCATGCTTATCATAAAATAACTTTTAGGTACTTACACCACAAGATTCCTTGGATAGCTCCATTACACAGTAGCCCGTATTACTACTGAACAGGATTCTGGCATACTGGTTGACTGGACTGGATACGGAGGCTCTTATATATTGTATCACCGGCATATTGCATGGAACTTAATGTAATGATTCATTTCTCTCTTTGAATTATATTCATTGGTGAATATAAAATAGAAAAATTGATTCAATGGCGATAACCAAACTTGGTGTTTACATCGGACGATAGTAGCACTGCTTGGTAATCATGTGATATGTTGATATTTTATAAAGAAGATTATGGTTTTGTTATTATGTCCATAATTACATACCTCATATTTTGTAGTCTTGTAATTAATGGAAAGAGAGAATGTAAGGTATTTAATTCATTATTCATCAAGTCAAAATATAAATATGATAAGTAAAATAGTAAAAGATAATAGATATATATTTTTATTTTTATATTAAATTATTTATATTCTATATAAAAAAACATGTTCTATTCCATCCATCAACTAATTAACTAAAAGTCTGAATCTAATGTAAAAACACTGTATTGATCTGAATTCATTACACCATATTTTTGATATTCACTTACTTTTTTTTCAAAAAAATTAGTTTTCCCTTCTAATGAGATATTTTCCATAAAGTCAAATGGATTTTCTACATTATAAAGTTTCTTAAAACCGAGTTCAAAGAGAAGTCGGTCAGCCACAAATTCTATATACTTCCCCATTAGATCACAGTTCATACCAAAAAGTTTGATTGGCAAGGCATCTGTTAAAAATTCTTGTTCAATCTTCACAGCATTATCATTGATAGAATATACATATTTCTGATCAGGCTTATTAATCAAGTACTTAAATATCAAGCAAGCAAAATCTGTGTGTAATCCTTCATCTCTAGAAATCAGTTCATTACTGAAGGTTAGACCTGGCATTAAACCACGTTTTTTTAACCAAAATATTGCAGCAAATGAACCACTAAAGAAAATACCCTCTACTGCAGCAAAGGCAACAATGCGTTCGGCATATGTTGCCGTTCTATTGGTAATCCACCTTAGAGCCCAATCAGCTTTTTTCTTAACAGCTGGCAGCGTTTCAATAGCATTAAATAATCTGTTCTGCTCCTGTAAATCTTTTATGTATGGATTAATAAGTAAACTGTACATTTCATTGTGAATATTTTCCATGGCAATCTGAAAACCATAAAACACCTCACTTCTGGTATTTGTACTTCTTGGCAGAAACGTTCAACAAGATTTTCATTGACGATACCATCTGATGCGGCAAAAAATGCTAGAACATGTGAAATGAAGTGACGTTCCTCTTCATTAAGTTTCTGTTCCCAATCTACAATATCCTTTGACAAGTCTACTTCTTCAACTGTCCAAAATGATGCTAGCGCCTTCTTATACATTTTAAAGATATCATGATTTTTAATTGGGAACAGTGTAAAACGTCCTGGATTTTTAATAAAAAAAGGTTCAATCATCTGAAAAAAATATATAAATAAATAAATAAAATATTTATTTTAACATTGTGTTCACTATCATAGCATAATAAACGAATGAAATTATTGAATTTTGAGTAAAAAAGAGATTAATTTACTACGTACATGTTCTTCCATCCTATATTTTATGTAAACTAAAATAAGTACACATATATATACTGTATATATGGTTAGGTAGCCGAAAAAGTTAGGTTAGGTTAGGTTAGGTAGGTTAGGTAGTCGAAAAACAATTAATTCATGAAAACTGTGCTTTTCTTTATTTTCGATAATTTGTTTCCAATTTGTTTATTTGAATTATTACTATTATATTACATTATAATCATGATTTATTGACTTAATTGTGTTAGTTTAGGTTAATGTTATGATAGGATAGGGTAGAACATTTCTGGAAAAATATATGAATTTTGTTAAAATTTGGCTTATGACCTAGTAACATGAAGAGAGCAGACAAAATAACCTTGCTCTTTTCGTTGACAGGGCTGGAGCTTATTACTCTGGCGGTGTCTTGTGCTGCTTTTCTTTGACACGCTTCCCAATGAACAGTATCCATTATAACACTAGGCAGTAATACTTCCTATGTTTTGAAGCCATGCCAATTGAATCTGATTGTGACTCACTGCTGCGTTTGTTGCTATTTACTTCAGTAACAGTATATTCACTCTCTGGGAGAACTTCAGAAGGGTATATAGGGGGTATTTCATTGTTCCAAGTATCAAGTAGATTTGCTCTCAATTTATCTGAATTGATACTCCCTATATCTTCTGTTAAAATATTTAAAGATTTTAAATGAGGTTTAATACTAATGTCTGCAAATTCATATGAAAGGTACTTATTTACCAATACATAATTTCGTTCCCAGTCATTCATACTTAAAATAATCTTAACATCTTCAAAATGTTTTAAATTAAAGTTTTCCACTTTATTTATTGAGGGCCAAGTAATTGAAGCACATTTTATAATAATTATTTCACTGTTTTGAAGATTAATTAATACGTCAGCAAATGTTTTTCTTACATTTATCGATGAAACATTATCTAATATAAGTAAAAATGAATTTTCCACTAAATGATACAGGTTGATTGTTGGATTAAAGTTTTGTAAAAATTCCACTTTTATTTTTAAATTATTTCTCCATATGACAATTTTATCCCACACTTGAATGATATTTTTGGGGGCTGTTAGTATTATAACAGAATATTTTCTGGGGTAGATTTCATATTGCTTTTTCATGGTTTACAAAAAAAAAAAAAAGCAACTGCGCCACCCTTGTTGACAGTTGGGATCTTGAAGAACAAATAGAACCAATATCACCATCATTTTATAATTATTTGAAAATAATAAAAAAAAATAGTTCTTTGTATATTATAAGCTCAGAAATATATAAAGATGTGTTGATACAGAGTAGAATGAATAATTTGTTCCACAAGAAAAAATCTACTTACCTTATTTTTTATATAATTATCTTTTTAGTAATAATATTTAAACAGGGTAGTATATCATGCTTTATAGTATTATAAATCCTACATTTTAACCGTGATCCTAAATTTAACCACAGCAAATGGATCACTCATTATATTAATATTTTTTGCCCACATTTTACATTTTATAATATTTTCACCTAGGCTAAGTTTCAATTGAATAGGAAGAAGTGGGGCATAATATCCATCTATATGTTCCTTGGTTGGAAAATAATAAACAGGAAAACCTTGCGGAGTATATTTGTTTGGACTATTAACCAAAATATGTGAACAAGATACCCATACACATTTTGGTAACTTATTACCATTAGCAATTGAGCTTTTCTTCATATTTTCACGCAGGCTTGTAATCTCATGATCTGATTAGAGTGGAAGATCTTCAATTCTATCATATACATTAGGTAAAAAATTTGGAAGATTACGAATAGATAATAAAATTATTGGTGTTAAGGTATTAAAATACCAATTCTCTTTTCTAAATTGATCAAATATGGATGTATCAAATTTACAAAATACATTATTATTTTCATCATTAGGATTAATCGTTGTATCATCATTACAATTAACTGTATTTACATGAGAAATCATATCGTAACCACGATTTTGGTCCATATAATACTTACTTTCAAAGACAAAATACAGACCAGCAGGTTTAGTATTAGTTTTTGTAATGAAATTCATTGACAGTTGAGGATGCTGAGTTGAAATTGTTGACCTATTTCTTGAATAATATAAATATATAATTAAAAAGATCACAATTAAAAATATCATAAATATTATAATATATAAGGAATTTGATAGTGACATTATTATTTTATTTTATATAAAAAAATGTCTCTCACTTCTAAACTAATAATGTATACTAATGATTATATTATATATAACGAAACAACATTCTTGTTGACTTAGTTGTGTTAGTTTTGATACGACGGTCATCTAGTCAATATGTGGGGTTACCTGCAGGGGTCACGACTATCCTCAGTTCTAATTTACACATGAATAATCTTCCATTTAGACCACCACACAGCTGAGTGGATACGAACATTGGATAGCGTCTTTCACCCTGATACCCCTGTTTAATAGCAGTGCTGTCAGGGGCTGCTTCCTGGGGGTAGAAATAGGCCTGGTCTAGGAGTGGTCCGTGGGGACACTAAATAGTCCCTAAATCATCTCAAGATAATCTCAGGATATTTAGTATATATATATATATATATATATATATATATATATATATATATATATATTTATATATATATATATATATATATATATATATATATATATATATATATATATATATATATATATATATATATATTAAATTATTGTTGACTCGAGCTCCTTTTTTATCTGTGATATAAATGCTAAAATTATATTGATCTCATTTTCAATTACATCAGTTAGAATATTATCTCTGTGTGATGTTAATGTTTCACTAAAGGCTTCCTCAAGAACTGTTGGAGTATAATTCAACAAATGAAGGCAACCATAATTATGAACATGTTGAGCCACATTACATTTGATTTCATCTGTATGGAATGAGCTGTAAATAATCTGTGCATGACATAAACCATATGGATTCTGGCAATTCAGTTGTTGATTAACATTATTAGATAATGGTGATGGTGGAGATGATGTTAGTTCAAGTTGAGATGGTGGTTGGGAAGAAGAAGGTAGTTTAGGATTATGAATAGGTTTTCGTGATGTAACTTTATATGGATTTTGGGAGTGAGTGGGTTTTAAGGTAATATTCCCTTGTAAGGTCAAATAATTGCATACCAATGTATGTTGTTTATGTATAACTCCTCCACCATTAGCAATCCATATAATAGTTACAAATAGAGAGTGTAACATATCGAGAAGTAGACGACAATTACTTTGAGCTAAATAATTATGATATATTTTGAAGTCTTTGCTAGCTATTATTAAATTTTCTTTGCATTTAACTTTGATTCTATTTAGAGTATTACTTTCAATATTTTCAATATTTTCAGTACGTTGTATTAATGATTGGGGATGAGAAAACACAATATCTTTAATTTTTTTGGTTTCAGCATGAGGTGAAAATAAATAATGAAGGAGACTAAATGACATAATATAAAATTTCCCTGTTTCAGAAACCAGCAAACGATATGGATGTATTAGATAGGGAAAATATTTAATTATATTAAATACTTGGTGAATTTTATTGATCAAATCGCTCAATTGGGTTAAATATATTAAACGCTTAGAAATAGAAAATAAATCACACAAGCCCAAAATGGGACGAATTCCCAATAAATCAGTATTATGATCTTTACTATCAGTTGCACAATCATTAGTTCCTAGCTTCCACATATTATCACACATTTCTACCGATCGACCATCTATAAGTCTAAATCTGTGAGAGGGATTTGCAACAAGGGAATTTAGATCATGTTCATTTAAGAGATAAAGTGGCGCAATATTATTCTTGAAACCACCTAAGAGTAAATCAGCTGTAATTTGGCCATTGGTTTCGTGAGAAAAAATATGATGAGGGCTAATGTATATTATCTGAATTTCTTTAGGTATAATTTTCTTTGAAAGATAAAGTGAATCTAATGACTGGCCCAGTAAACCTAGTGGCTTCATTTCACATAATACAGGATGTATATGGAGTATATTATCTTTTCCATAATATTGGAATGAAGAAAAATGTGAAAGTTTTAAACATAAATTTTGATTCATAATTAGAGTTAGGCCTAGTAAAAACTTGTCATTGATATTATTATCAATTAGAAGATTTTTATTCATTTTTTTTTATAACCTATACCAATTTCTTTCTATGATTAAATAGTTGCTTTCTTTGTTTATTTGTGTATTTGCGATTTACCATAATTTTTCTGAAATAAATTCTAAATAGCCCACTGGTGTGAAGCTGGTACAACACACTAGTGTGTCTGGTGACTGCTACAACACACTAGTGTGTCTGGTGACTGGTACAACACACTAGTGTCTCTGGTGACTGGATCACTTATCAGTGATCTGTCTGGCTCCCCTGGTACAAAAACAGAGCTGTGGTAAACACCTACAGTAACAGACCATGGTAAATTTATAGAAGAAAATTGAAAATATATTTTCAAAAATTATGGTAAATAAATAAATATATGCTTGTATTAGAATTTTTTCATTATATATGAAGTTATTCTTATTATAACAAAACAGGGTTCACATGAAAACCACATAGATATAGCAGACTGGATGATTCCATTTATTAAAAAATATTTTACAGTCTGTCATATAAACCATAAAGGTATTTTTATGGTTAGGTATTTAGTAGTGTCAATATCGCAGCCTTACCTAAATATCTATATGACCAAACCTAAAATCAACCCTACCTAAATATGAACTGATTTAAAAAAAAAAAAAATATATATATAGTTCAATTTAAAATGAACATATCATAGAATTTTTTAGCCTTTGAATATTCAAGAAAGGTACACCTAATACTTGTAAATGTAATTTTTCCTGTATTTATGAAACCATTGACCAGTCCTTGTTCAGTAGTCACTGTCCCGATAATCACTTCCGAACATGAGTATTGAATATCAATCTGACTTCCTGTTCGTTGGTTATCATTGACTATAACAGAATGTCCAAACATGTAATCACCACATTCATTATGGGTTAAAACATTAAATTTCCTAAGAGTATCATGTGAATATGCTGGATCTCTTAACAATGATAAACATAAATTTATATAAGTGTCTCGCTTTAGTGGAATAGTTGATCTCATATTCCAGCAATCTTCCAACTTGGAGATGATATAAATTTTCCTTTTACCATGAATACCATGGACACTGATAAGCATGTCCACCACTTTCTTCACTCGCTCATTAATTAAAAGTTCAAAAAATTTATCATCAAAAGTGGGATTTTTCTTGATAATTTTAGGGGTTTTGTTGATTTTGGTGATTTTGGAGGACGATACCATGATGATTATTGCTAGAATATCCTCCTGAAAAAAACATGAAAATAACGTGTTTAGAAAATAGATCTAAATGGGACCAAACCATACTATTCATGTCATATATACACCAATTCCATTCCATTTTAGTTTGACTGAAATAACTACTTGCCTTTTAGTGCCACTAGTTATCCTTGTGATGAGTCTAGGAACCTTAATGGTTATATCTTGGTACAGAACCCTGTTACGAACCCGGATCCAGCGTCCGAGCAAGGAGCAGTAACAACTACGCCATCTGTGGGTCAGCTCCCGAAACCCCCGCCAAACAAACGACGACACCGGATGAGGATGACGAATATCGGCCACAAGGGCCAGTTTCCAGTCCTGTGCAGCTCACAACACAGCCGCTCCTGACCTCTGGTGAGGTGGTGCTCCGACGACAGCGCCATCTATGGACTGGATACGTCAGGTGTTTGCGCCCGAGCCCGTAAGTGTGGTGTATTAGTGTCCCAGTTATTGATGACGTGTCTGTTTACAGAGTCGACCTGGGACCACTGTGTTGAAGGTTGAGTCAGTCTACCCGAGGCAGCCAGTCTCCATACTGTGAAGTTTGCTGCAGCTGTTGTGACGTCGTCCCCCCGGAAGAACACTGTGGTGTGTTAGCCTGCCAGTGGAGTGGCAGTGAAAGGATTTACCCGGGACCGACTGTTGGAGACGATAATCCACTGGGGTATTGAGGACAGGAGGGTGATTGGTGATATCACACGAGACTCCTGTCTAGGGCTTACCCCTTATATCGTTCGTGGAGTGGCCGTACCAGCCTTGGTGGCTCAGTACCTGCCAGCAGACCAGCTGGACGTGTGGTTGACGGCCTCCACGACGGTGCCCCCAGTGGACCTGCGTTTTGGCTGACCTGTGGCCCGGGTAGGCTCGGTATTCTCAGAGGACACGTCGTGAGGCTACGAAGAAGGCACCGAGAGTTATGGCACCAGCGTCTTCAGCAGAAGACTAGATTGTGCATGATCCCCTTGTAAAGTGTTAATACCCCTCCCCCTTGTGTACTCTTTTATTCTATATATTTAATCGGTGATGGTGAACATTATAATATTAAGTTCTTAACTTTCTTTCCCTACTCCCTTTTAAGTTACTTGCGTCACGGATCTCATCCCTTGATAGCCACTACTGGCTTGGGAATGGATACATATATCTTCCTCTAACAACATCAGAGTGAGAACCCCGTTGCGTCCCGAGAGGGCCGTAACATAATTGGCATCCCCAGCGGGATCCGTCCCCTTGTTAAGTATGTTTGACAGGGGTGGTGAAGTGGCGTAATCCCTGTATATAATTCCCCCTGTGTGACGATTGTGACGTTATACGTCCTGTGCGGTGCTCAGAGTGACTAAGTGCGATATTGTGCAGTGCGGTGCTCGCTGTGATTAAGCGATTAAGTGCAGTATTGACTAGTGCGTTGCTCAGTGATTCAGTGCAATATTGTAGAGCGAAGTGTTCGCTTAGACTCAGTGCAATATTGGGTAGTGCGGTGCCCGGAGTGATTACGTGCAATATTGGCAAGTGCAGTGTTTGGTGCGATAAAGTGCAATATTGGCGTAGAACAGTGCTCGGTGTGTTAAGTGCTAACGTGTAAGCAGTGTGTTAAGGGCTAAGTGTTCCATCTGTGACAATTGCAGACAAAGCTACCATCGATGATCTGGACGAAGTTCAGGCTTTTCTGAACAGAGAGGATTGTCTTGCCAGATTAAAATATCTGAGTAAACCAGAGCTTGTACTAGTGAGCGCCTACCTGGAGATCAAGATCCGTGCCAGTGATTCCCGTGTGGAGATCTTGTCCAAGGTACACCGGCACCTGAAGGCAGAAGAGAAACAGGAAGGCGAGACTCCTAGTACAAAGGAAAGTGCAGACATAGCTTCCACGGAAAAGGAAGATAAGGGCAGTGACGTTGACAGTGATGCAGGTGAGCTTAATATCAGCTTCCTAACAGTCAAGATGCGTGCCCTGGAAATTAATCGGGAAATTGAATGGAAGAAGTTAGAAATGGAACGAGAATTAAAAGATAAAGAAATGGAGATGAAAGAAAAAGAATTGGCGATGAGGCGTTTAGAATTAGAAAGAGAAGAGAAACGAGAGAGAGAAGAACGAGAAAGAGAAGAGAAACGAGAACGAGAAGAACGAGAAAGAGAAGAGAAACGAGAACGAGAAGAACGAGACAGAGAAAAAGACGAGCGAGAAAGAGAAGAGAGACGAGAGAGGGAAGAACGAGACAGGCAAGAACGACAGGACAGAGAGGAAAAGGAGAGACAACATGAACTAGAAGTATTGCGATTAGGCGGTGGTCGGAGGCAAACAACGGACACCAGTAGTTTCGATCCGGTACGCAACATCAAAATGGTCCCCAAATTCCATGAGAAGGAAGTGTCAAAATTCTTTGCAGCCTTCGAGAAAGTCGCTGCCTCTTTGGAGTGACCAAGGGAGAATTGGGCCATCATGATACAGTCAGTCTTGACTGGGAAGGCCCAAATCGCCTACTCTACGTTATCCCTTGACGACTCCGGCGATTACGATATGGTGAAGAAAGTTGTGCTCATGGCGTACCAATTGGTACCTGAGGCGTACAGGCAGAAGTTCCGAAACCTGAAGAAGACCTCGGAGCACACTTTCACCGAATTCGCCACAATCAAGGAGCGACTTTTCCAGGAATGGTGTGCCTCTCGGAAGGTGGAGACCAGGGAAGACCTCGAGCAGCTGATTCTGCTTGAGGACTTCAAGGATTGTTTGTCTGGAAACCTCAAGACGTACTTAGAGGAACAGCAGGTGGAGACCTTGAGTGCAGCAGCCACCATGGCCGAAGAGTATATCCTGACTCATAGGCCGTCTGCTAAGTACGTCCCGAGGAATTACCCGCGCCGGTTTGACAGACCTCACGACGAAGAAGAAGAAAGACCCGTCCCACAAAGTGCTAAGAAGACTTCCCCAGGTAGCCCTCGAAGAACAAGTCCTAGTAGTCCGAAACACCGTAGTCCGAGGAGGAACATGGTGTGCTGGACTTGTGGGCAGAAGGGGCACATAGCTGCTAGGTGCCGAGGCAGAAGAGGTGGCAGCGCACGAAGGGAGGTGATGTTGATGAGCTGTGTTACACCACCAGCAGGAAACCAGTCTACGACGAAGCAGGAAGGACCAAGTTTGTTTGCCCCTCACACTTCAACCGGGTATGTAACGAGTGATCATACTGGTAGATCAGTTGTAGTGCTCAGAGATAGTGGAGCAGCCCAGTCCCTGATCGTGAAGAGCTCGTTACCCGAGGGAGTAAGTGTGGATGGGAGACCAGAGGTTGTCCTGGTTGGGTTTCCTAGGACGCAGTATATCGCCCCCTTAGTGTCAGTACATCTCGACTCGCCTTATTTCAGCGGCACATGCGCGTTGGCAGTAGTCGATACCCTCCCTGTGGCTGGGGTTGACGTGGTACTAGCCAACGACTTGGTGACCTATTGGAGCATCAATAATCCCAAGGTTGCGGACGAGTCTACCGGAACAGCACGGTCTGAGGTAACAGGCAATGGTAATGTCCAGGTAAAGACAGACCCGGATTTGAACATGTCTAATTTGTCCTCTCCCCCGCAGATCGACAGTTATTTCGCAGTGTCTCCTGATTCTTCTCTCGACAAGGAACATGAGGTTACGATGGCAGAAGTACCTGAGCTAGAAAAGAGGCCTTGTGTGCAGACACCCACGAATACCAACGAGTCTGGAGCGAAGGCTGAGGTGTGCTTGCGGTATGGCAAGTTACAGCGTGTAGTGGACCAGCCAGAGATTCCCCAGACGTCAGAGGTATGTGAGGTGTGTTCAAAAGGTCTAGTGCCCTCTTTGGTCCAAGCCAGGCTAGTGGATGGTGCCGGCTATGGACATGACAAGCTCAGGAAACTTATCCCTCGACTTACCAAATGTTTCCTATCGGTATTTTGTTTGTTTTTCGTATGTGTTCTTGTTTGTGCTCTCAGTGAGGACCGGTGGACGACCCGACGAATGATGGCTCCCATGAACATCGTGAAGAGGTCCCAGGGATTAGAGATTTGTACTGCAGGTGTTGCAGTTGAAGGAGGGACCTGGAAGGTGATAATTGATACAGGAGGTACGACATGTGATAATATGAGTGACTGTTTCCGACAGGTTGACACCCCCCGCGTGACTGCTGAGCCTCAATGCAGCGTTATGTGGAACGTTGGTCGACCTGACGGTGGCAGAGCGAATGCCACCTGCGACGTACGAACAGCCCCGTTGGGACTAGGTGTGGACCTAGTAGAGTATGCTGTAAGTACTGTTTTACTCGCGGTCGCTATCACTCTGAATTATCAGACCCCTGTATTCCAGGTTCCTGTCTCCCTGAAGGACCATCGGACCGGCACCAGAAATGCCGTCTGTGGTCAGCCATCATCGGTGCCACGACATAGAGAAGTGTCGAGTCACCCCAGATCGTGTCGAAACCAATCCGTACTCGAGAGAGGTGAGATGATGCCCCTGCTTGGCATCGCAGTGGAGACGTGGAAGACGTGGAAGGTTACGCCAGGCAGGACATCGCCTTCAATCTTCAAGTTCCCGTTGTGCCGGAATTGCCCAGTAGGACAGTTCTGTGGACGAGACAGCCTCACCATTCCAGATTATAATGCATGTGTGTCCATTTGGAGTTGTGTCGTCGTACTAATTTGGTTTGTGTTTCTTTTTATAGAACCCCAAACCAAATTCTTTTTGGTGGGGAGGTGTTACGAACCCGGATCCAGCGTCCGAGCAAGGAGCAGTAACGACCACACCATCTGTGGGTCAGCTCCCGAAACCCCCGCCAAACGGACGACAACACCTGGGGAGGACGGCGAACACCGGCCACAAGGGCCAGTTTCCAGTCCCGTTCAGCACTCTACACCGCCGCCACTGACCTCTGGTGAGGTGGTGCTCAGACTACAACGCCATCTATGAAGTGGATGTGTCGGGCGTTTGTGTCTGAGCCTGTAAGTGAGGTGTTTTAGTGTCCCAGTTATTGATGACGTGTCTGCTTACAGAGTCGACCTGGGACTGCAGTGATGGGAGTTGAGTCAGTCTACCCGAGGCAGCCGTCTCCGAACCTTGAGCTTTGCTGCAGCAGTTGCGAAGTCGTTCCCCCCCAGAAGAACACTGTGGTGTGTTAGCCTGCCAGTGGAGTGGCAGTGAAAGGATTACCCGGGACCGACTGTTGGAGACGATAATCCACTGGGGTATTGAGGACAGGAGGGTGATTGGTGATATCACACGAGACTCCTGTCTAGGGCGTACCCCTTATATCGTTCGTGGAGTGGCCGTACCAGCCTTGGTGGCTCAGTACCTGCCAGCAGACCAGCTGGACGTGTGGTTGACGGCCTCCACGACGGTGCCCCCAGTGGACCTGCATTTTGGCTGACCTGTGGCCCGGGTAGGCTCGGTATTCTCAGAGGACACGTCGTGAGGCCACGAAGAAGGCACCGAGAGTTATGGCACCAGCGTCTTCAGCAGAAGACTAGATTGTGCATGATCCCCTTGTAAAGTGTTAATACCCCTCCCCCTTGTGTACTCTTTTATTCTATATATTTAATCGGTGATGGTGAACATTATAATATTAAGTTCTTAACTTTCTTTCCCTACTCCCTTTTAAGTTACTTGCATCACGGATCTCATCCCTTGATAGCCACTACTGGCTTGGGAACGGATACATATATCTTCCTCTAACAACATCAGACTGAGAACCCCGTTGCGTCCCGAGAGGGCCGTAACAAACCCATATTTTATATCTTTGTTAAAAAAAATATATATATAATATTATTCAAAAGTACATAATGTTATTACACAATCTTTATCTTGCGATTATATCAATTAAAATATATATTTATAAATCAAAAAGAATATCCCGACAGAATACGTCTACATCCCGGAGAAGTAAAGTCTATAGATTTCACTTATTCTGTTATTTATTCGTTGTTAATCAAAAAAAACATTTAAAATTTTAATTTCAAACACTTGACATGAAGGTAGACTTGGAGGTTTATGTGTACTAGCATGTTTTAAATTTATCTTTATATACATTATCTTCCATACATGATCATTTGGACTGCATACCATACCCGTTTCTTGTTCAAAAATTCCCACACATGAGTTTCGGATATGTATGGTGCCACAACAACTGATTTTGACCATACCAAAATTGGATTGATAAGCTTGTATTCCATTTTCTAAATTAGGACTGAACTGAATCTTATACTCTTGAAATGTTTGTTTTAAAAGTTGGAAAGTATGTCCTCCTCCAAAAGCATGTCTCTCACTATTTGACTGGCCAATTAAGTAAATATCAGTGTAACTGTTGTCATAAAAAATATCACCTCGAAAAGTATCTCCGGGTAGGTGGAAACACTCTGGCTGCAAACGATTAATCATTCTAAAATACCACTTACAAAATTTTTGTATAAACTCGTCACTTCCTATAACTTCCATTTTATGTTCTACCGGGGAAAGAACATCACATACAAATTTGTTTTTTTCATTAACAGTTCGAATAGAAGTTTTAGGAACATCATCACATAAGACAGGTTGGTTTTTTTCATTATTTGTTTGAGTAAAAGTTTTAATTTCACTCTCTTCTGTCTGATGCTGTAATAGTGTACTTATATATGAATCACATTGACATTGTACTGTTCCTAAATTTGTACGTTCTGCAGTACCCATAAAACTACATTGTTTAGGATTTTTAATTATATTCTTGGTTTCACCAGTTGTATATTGAATAAAACTTGGATGGGAACATAAAATGATGTTCGTATTTCCGGGTATTGAGAGTTGGATAGCACTTGTAATTTCGGTTTGGGGGTTTGAATGTGCTCTTCCTTGTTCAGTTGAATATCCGATACCTATTTTACCATGCTGCTTTGTCCAAAACACTTTTACAGCTATTACCAATTCCATTTTCTTAGCAAAAGGCATTGATGGTACTTGATTTTTATAGAGGTAGTTAAAAAGATTTTGGGCAGTAAGACGTCGATAAGAAAACAAGCGTTTCAAGTCTGAAGTGTAAATTAGGATTATGTTAAGGGCCTCTTGAGAACTTTTAGGTGAAAGGCGATGATTACCTGTTGATGTCTGAGCCAGACATCTAATATCTTCAGGGCTCAGTGTTTTTAACAAATCACGTACATTGGCTTCATAAGGGGAATTTATGAGGTTCATAACATATAGGAAGGAATACAACACTAAGAATGGATATAAATAATATAAAAGTTTATTTATTTACTTACTTCTTTATTTATTATATAAATATATAGAAAGTACATTAATGTACATAATAAAACTGAATGTAGCCTCCAAAAAATATCATTGAGTCAATGTCGCTATGTAGAGCGACACACACAGGACACTGTCTCTGACCACACCCTTGTCGAGTCCACTTCCTCCACACCTATAGCACTGTAATAATCCATTCCGTGTCCAATCATAGTAAGAGTCACTCACCACTGATAATTGTACTTTTGACCAGAAGAGGGCGCCTTCTTTTCCCATACTTGTGGGTGACGGCTCATAGATAGCAGCGCTGCCATCGCTTCTCCATTCTCTGTGGAGGCGTCGGGTCCATAACACAATTACAATGAGAGCCATATTTATAAATCGTGAAATAGAAATACTCACTCATTGTTAACAAAATTTATTTAGGGTTGGGGTTTGAATAGGGTAGTATCATCATATCTTTGTCTCAAATTTCCCGAATAATAGGTAATTGGGATTAACATAGTAGTATATCAAAAGGCCCTTCTTACAATAATGTCAGTCCAAAAATTAAAACTCTTTATTGAGGATTAAGTTATTATATCTTAGCCAATATCCAAGGCTACCTACCATGCTACCTACCACCAAAGTACAGCTCACCACCCATATATTTTCCTTCAATGTTGGAATGATTGGAATTACCAATTTAAAATTTCAAGTCATATATACGATATATATGGGAATTTAGGGGATATTACAAAAAAAAACATACCAATTTAAAAACACCATGTAAAATAATTATAATATTTAAAATTGTGAAAACAATTGTTAATATAATGAAAAATTTCTTAACAAATAATGATATCGTTTTCTTCGTGTGTGTAATACCTATATAAATGGTCCCATTTGTAACATATTTACTGTTATTTATATTTAAACTATTATCAAGGATTGTAATGTTATATTTTTCATATAACCAACACATTATGACATTCAAATTATCTTGTAAATTATTACACACCTGAGTTTCGTTATTGATACCTCCTACTATTATAGACAAGTGATTCCAACATAGTAGTATATTTTTATAATCCCACAATACAGAAAATTTCATATATTTAACAGGAGTCCTAATCATATATGCATCTTTAATAAAAGATAAATTTTGTACATTTTCATTATAACTTTGTACATTTTCATTATTATAATAACGGCATTCTATTAAAATTGACGCTAAGTTAGTTATGTTTATTTGGTTTGGAAGTATAATAGATGAATTTCGTCCTATTAGTATATATACCTGTATAGTGTCTTTAAAGTTTAACTGGAACTCGAACCATTCTTGTTGTGATAGTAAATCATATATATTGAAAAGTTCTTCATGTTTATATTTAATTTGCTCATCACCTCTATCAAACCAGTATTTAATTGAATCTTTCAATACTATAACTTCATTGCAATCATACTCTTGATTCATTGGAATTACTGGAATAATTATTAATAATAATATTAATATTAATAATAATAATAAAAGGGTTGGAATCATTTTCAAGCCACAAAATAAACTAAAAATAATATAACATTAAAGCTTGTTTTTATATTTTAATCTTTCAACATTTAGTAAAAAATATATGGTTATGGATGTCATTATTAACAATCAAGGAAATCAGCAACCAAAAGCAGATCTAGAGCAATATTATTTTCAATTGGAAATTCAGGATCAGTAGTAATCTCATTTTTCTTGAATTGAGTATTGTAGGTGAAATATGTACATGCTTTTTGAAGAAGATATGATCTGAAGAAATAAAATAAAAAAATAAAAGTATTATAATTATTTATTTATTATATACAGTTTATATGTTTCTCTAAATAACAGTTTATCTCTTAATATAACAGTTTATATAATAACACTTTGTTCTAACAGCTTTATACTTACGGAATTGTTTTAAAATGGATTTCATTTTTTTCATTTTCAATACACGTTGTTGAACTTGACATCATAGCTTGAATTAAATTTGAGGTGAAGGCATCTTTCCTTTTAATGATGAATTCATAGTCATCACAAGATATTAACTTGATGTATGTGGAATTAGGACCTTCACATCCACCATAGAAAATCTGGTAATATTGTGTTAGTGTTTTTTATCTTCAAAAAACATTCAATCCTATTTTACATCATCTCATCATGATAAAACTCAATATGTATATTGTAGAGGTTTCTCTACATTTAAGTTATCATTTTTCATAGCTAACCAAATTTCTTCGGAATGGGGTTTACTTGGATGAAAAAATTCATTTACAAGAAATTTAAGAAATATTTGAGCATCCTCAGTAACCCACATATTACAACAATTGTTTGCATAAACATAATATATGTGAACATATACCAAACAATTATTACACTTAATTCTTGCTGTTATGGTGGAATACCAACCATAATAAATGAAATAATTATATATCCGGTCCATATGGTCATATTTAATAAAATCTTGAAATCCGGATTCGGATAATTCTTCTTTAGTGAATGTACATTTTTCTAAGCATTCAACTTTACATTTAGTTTCAAGAAATATCCTATCTAGTTCACTTTTCAATACTTTAATTTTTTTAAAATTAGAGTCATATTTAAATGGAGCGTCAAATTTATTTCTAAAAAACTTGATTTTTTGATATTCCTCTTCATTTACCTTTTTATCTTCATCTTCTTCTTCAATTACCTTTATATCTTCATCTTCTTCTTCAATTACCTTTATATCTTCGTCTTCCTCTTCAGTTACCTTTTTATCTTCATCTTCTCCCCTTTCTTCATCTCCCTTTTCATCTTCAACTCCTTCTTCATTTACTTTCCTCTCTTCATCATTTCCCAATTTCTCAATGCCAACTGCTTCCCCATTACCAATATCCATTTGGTTCATTTTTCCCAACCTGAAAAATATATATATTATAATTGAAATAGTCTGGTGTATTGAAATAGACTAAGATGATCATCAATCTATTCAAGGAGAAACAGAAACAATCTCAATCAAAAATTGAAAGTTATCTACTACTTAAAAAAAAAGAAAAAAAAACACTGAAATACTCACGCCTTATTTACGCCTTAGTAAGTGTTAATATACTACACCACAATGGTTGTAAGTATAACTTTTAGAAGTTCACTGTAGTAATATCCAAAGAAAGGTAGGATGAGAATTGAGATACTGCTCGGATCCCACCTCCTTTTATACAACACACACACACACACACACACACACACACACACACACACACACACACACACACACACACACACACACACACACACACACACACACACACACCAACACAAAGACACACACCCACACCAACACAAAGACACACACACACACACACAACGACACACACACTTACACACACAACGACACACACACTTACACACACACACACAAAGACACACACACACAAAGACACAAAGACACACACAAAAACACACACACACACACAAAGACACAAAGACACACACAAAGACACACACACACACACACACAAAGACACACACACAAAGACACACACACACACACACACACACACACACACACACAAAGACACACACACACACACACACACAAAGACACACACACACACACACACACAAAGACACACACACACACAAAGACACAAAGACACACACACACACACACACACAAAGACACACACACACACACACAAAGACACACACACACACACAACGACACACACACAACGACACACACACAACGACACACACACAAAGACACACACACACAACGACACACACACAAAGACACACACACACACAAAGACACACACACAAAGACACACACACACACACACACAACGACACACACACACAAAGACACACAACACACACACACACACACAAAGACACACACACACACACACACACACACACACACACACACACACACACACACAAAGACACACACAAAGACACACACACACACACACACAAAGACACACACACACACACACATATTCTGATACATAAAACGTATTCTCACACAGGAATCACACACACACACAAACACACATATTCTGACACACAAAACGTATTCTCACACAGGAATCACACACACACACACACACACACACACACACACACACACACACACACACACACACACACACACACACACACACACACACACACACACACACACACACACACACACACACACACACACACACACACACACACACACACACACACACACACACACACACACACACACACACACACACAACGACACACACACAACGACACACACACAACGACACACACACAAAGACACACACACACAACGACACACACACAAAGACACACACACACACAAAGACACACACACAAAGACACACACACACACAAAGACACACACACAAAGACACACACACACACACACACAACGACACACACACACAAAGACACACAACACACACACACACACACAAAGACACACACACACACACACACACACACACACACACACACACACACACACAAAGACACACACAAAGACACACACACACACACACACAAAGACACACACACACACACACATATTCTGATACATAAAACGTATTCTCACACAGGAATCACACACACACACACACACATATTCTGACACACAAAACGTATTCTCACACAGGAATCACACACACACACACACACACACACACACACACACACACACACACACACACACACACACACACACACACACACACACACACACACACACACACACACACAAAGACACACACCCACACACACACACACAAAGACACACACACACAAGGAAGGAGCAAGAGAACTGAGCCTACCACTCTCCATAGTGTATAACAAATCACTGGCAACAGGGGAACTGCCAGATATTTGGAAAGCAGCTAACGTAGTCCCGATATACAAGAAAGGGGATAGACAGGAGGCACTGAACTACAGGCCAGTGTCCCTAACCTGCATACCATGCAAGCTGATGGAGAAGATTGTGCGAAAAAAACTAGTGGAGCATCTGGAGCGAAGGAACTTTGTAACACAGCATCAACATGGGTTCAGGGATGGCAGGTCCTGCCTCACAGGGTTACTTGAATTCTACGACCAGGCAACAAAAATAAGGCAAGAAAGAGAAGGGTGGGCAGACTGCATATTTTTGGATTGTCAGAAAGCCTTTGATACAGTGCCACACAAGAGGCTAGTGCGAAAGTTGGAGATGCAGGCTGGAGTGAGAGGGAAGGTACTCCGGTGGATAGAGGAATACCTAAGCAACAGGAGACAACGAGTCTGTGTGAGGGGTGAGGTCTCAGATTGGCGAGACGTCACAAGTGGAGTCCCGCAGGGGTCAGTCCTTGGACCTATACTGTTTCTGGTATATGTAAATGATCTCCCACAGGGTATAGATTCGTTCCTCTCAATGTTTGCCGACGATGCAAAAATTACGAGGAGGATTGAAACAGAGGATGATAGTAGGAGGCTACAAGATGACCTGGATAGACTGAGTGAATGGTCCAACAAATGGCTGTTGAAGTTCAACCCGAGTAAATGCAAAGTAATGAAACTAGGCAGTGGAAACAGGAGGCCAGGCACAGGATACAGAATAGGAGATGAAGTACTTAACGAAACAGACAGAGAGAAAGATCTAGGAGTTGATATCACACCAAACCTGTCTCCTGAAGCCCACATAAAGAGAATAACATCTGCGGCATATGCGAGGCTGGCTAACATCAGAACGGCGTTCAGGAACCTGTGTAAGGAATCATTCAGAATCTTGTACACCACATATGTAAGACCAATCCTGGAGTATGCGGCCCCAGCATGGAGCCCGTACCTTGTCAAGCACAAGACGAAGCTGGAAAAAGTCCAAAGGTATGCTACTAGACTAGTCCCAGAACTAAGAGGCATGAGTTATGAGGAAAGGCTGCGGGAAATGCACCTCATGACACTGGAAGACAGAAGAGTAAGGGGGGACATGATCACAACCTACAAAATCCTCAGGGGAATCGACCGGGTAAACAAGGATGAACTATTCAACACTGGTGGGACGCGAACAAGGGGACACAGGTGGAAGCTGAGTACCCAAATGAGCCACAGAGACGTTAGAAAGAACTTTTTCAGTGTCAGAGTAGTTAGTAAATGGAATGCATTAGGAAGTGATGTGGTGGAGGCTGACTCCATACACAGTTTCAAATGTAGATATGATAGAGCCCAATAGGCTCAGGAATCTGTACACCAGTTGATTGACGGTTGAGAGGCGGGACCAAAGAGCCGGAGCTCAACCCCTGCAAGCACAATTAGGTGAGCACAATTAGGTGAGTACACACACACACAGCTCCTCCCCTCAGTCACTCTTTGGCATCCGGCACCCACAAGCATATATACACACTTGGTTATTTAAATCTAGATAAGGCAACACTATTTTAAATCATATAGACATCTAATGTATAAAAAAAATACATTTGAAATTATTTAGAAAGTTGGAAGTTTATGAAGAATGGTATATAAACCAGCAAAAGATTAAACATGAATACACCCAACAGGAATAATTTTTTGTGACATATTAACACGGAATCATGTGACGAAGGGAATTACTTTCGTATTTTTAGTGATATTGATGACCAATGATAATATTGTTTAAGAACCCGAAATCCCCATCTCTTAACTGACATCATTCAAACCGGGAAAAAAGGATGAAATTGTAACGTTTATCAATCAAGATGAAGGTTTATTACCAAAAGCAGCAGCAACACCACCACCACCACCACCACTTAAAAACATTGGTTCACCATCTTTGTATAATGTTTCTTTCTATAATAAAAATCCAGCCCCCCCTTTTTTTTATATATATATAAAATCTATAAAAAAAATCACAAAATCAATCCTTAAAATCGATTCTGACCTATCACACCTACCATCACCATCACTACCACAATCACCACCGACACCGACTCCACCACAATCACCACTGCAACCGACACCGCAACAATCACCACTGCAACCGACACCGCAACAATCACCACTGCAACCGACACCGCAACAATCACCACTGCAACCGACACCGCAACAATCGCCACTGCCACCATTCAAAGAAGATAATACTGAAAATTTAATGATTGTGGAGGATCAAACAAATATATTTATTAATAATCAAAATGACGAAGAAGAAAAACGAAAATATGTTCAATTTATACAAGAAAAAGTTTCAAATTATAAAAACAACTTTCATAATTCCAATTCACCTTTCAAATTAGCTTTTATGATCATTAATGATATGGTTATCCCGTATTATAATTCTTCAAAATGTCCAAATAAAATTTCAGATGCAATTTACAAACAACTTATTTTAATGCCGAATGAGCAAATTTTTCATGATGCATTGATTAATTATTATAAAGAAAATCCTATTCATCTATCACCAAATTGGAAAATTGACACCACAAATTTAAATAATTTACAGTTGTATTATTTGTATCACATGTTAATACAATCTGGTTATGATATTGAATATAGCAATTCACATTTATTCTCCATATAATTAAATTGACAAATAAGTAATTTAATAATAAGTAGTATAGAAATGATATATTTTTTTTTTTAAATACCTTTATTCTTATTGTAAATATTATTTAAAAAAAAGTATCACTACAGAGAGTATATCAATTCGAGTTGGATATATGTGGTACCTAGTAGCCAGAACGGACTTCTCAGCCTACTATGTAAGGCCTGATTTGCCTAATAAGCCAAGTTTTCACGAATTTATATGTTTTCTCTAATTTTTTTCTTATGAAATGATAAAGCTACCCATTTCATTATGTATGAGTTAAAAAAAAAATTATTGGAGTTAAAATTAACGTAGATATATGACCGAACCTAGCCAACCCTACATAACCTAACCTAACATAGGTTAGGTTAGGTTAATATAATATATGTTAAGTAACGGCCTATTGAATGAATCTCAATCATCAACTCCCCACTGTATGATATATGACTCACGCCGTTTACCCGCGCTTCTTTGAATTTCTTCACTTTGACATTCCGAGCACTGGGCAGAAATCACATTACATCAACATCTATCTCTGACCATCGCATTGCTTTGCTTTGTTTTAATTAGACAGTCGGATTCCCCTGGCCCATGCCACTTTTGAGTTGATTACTATATATGATGGTCAATGTTGGAAACTAGTTCAACAAACAATTTAGTTATCATCGAACCTATATCCAATATTTGCATTATGAATTTCAATTGTGATGATGCTGGTTACCCATCCATCTTCAGTAGAACCCATCCAGAACCATTTTGGGTTTATGAGGTATGTTTTTCATATCTTTTTTTTTTTGGGGGGGGGGGGGGACACTAGTACTAGTTTCATTTAGTCTTTTTCATTCCCAACCAACTTTCAGTTCAGTCAAACTTCTCGTATCCTAAAACAAAAACAAAAACAAAAACAAAAATAAATTAATAATGAACCTTGATATTTAGCACGTGCATTTTAACTAACATAAATAAATTTGAAGAAATATTGTACTATTAACTCATCACCTCTATTTTTCTCTTAATTTCAATTGCATCATCTTTATTAATGAAGGTGTATTATTATTCATATATATTGGTGGTTCTATACCAAAAACTGCCTTGTAAGGCGATACGCCAATTCCACGTGAATATGCTGTGTTTTTGGTGAATTGCACAAAGGGAAGTCCAGCTGACCAATCTCGCGTTTGATTTTCACACATCCAACTGCCAAGCATTTTGATTACATTTTCTTTTGTACATTCAATGCTCCCTTGGCTCTGTGGATGACGAGGTTTGCTATTAATGAGGAGCATGTTGGGCCACATTTCGTTTTTTAGCTCTTGAATGACCTCTGCCACAAATTCACGGCCGTTATCGCTCTGCAGAATTCGTGGGGCTCCCAAGAGAGCAAATATATCGAGTAAGTGGCGTGCCACTTCAATCGCCCGTTTACTGCGAAGAGCTCGTAAAACCGAAAACTTTGTTAAATGATCCTGATAATGTAAAATATATTTATACACACATCCTCCTTCTTTTTGCATATTTATTAAGTCCATTTGTCCTCGCTCCGCAAAACTGGTCGATACAATGGGCCGTATTACCCCCTTTTTTCGTCGAGGAAGTCATTTCAAATTGCATATGTGGCAGAGTGAAATAAAGAGTTTCACCGATTGTTGAGTGACGTTAGCGATAGTTTTACTTGCTTCAAAATAAGTTCTTTTTTCTCCTCCGTGACAAACTGCTCTGTGTGCATCATAAATCGTATCATACAATTGCCCTTGATGTATGAAACGACGACACATCCGGCCAGGATCAGCTGTTGTTGTTCCTGTTGTTGTGGTTGTTGTTGTTACAGCCGTAGTAGAATGACGATTGTCACTGGTCAGTTTACGCTTGGTCCCCCGCTTCATTCTTCGTTCAGTTTCGTCGATGGTTACTAAGACGTCATCCCCAAATAGATTTTTGACATCATATCGAGACAATAGATCATATTCATGAGAAGATTTCCAATTCAGTTTCAATTTAGCATTTTTGACTTCCTCAATGTATTGTGCTAATTTTTCTCGAGTGAAAATTTTCCGACTCCCAGGCCCACCTTTTTCCAACATTTGGCTTATCTTTAGCTCAAATTCATGTTTGCTGCAAAATTCTTCGTTTTTCTTTTGATTTGATATCATCCTATCACTATTTTAATTTTATTTCAATATGTTTATTATATAACCACCAAGTTTTTTTTTTTTTTACAAATCGCCTAGAACACTAGTGATGATAATGGAATTTGAATTGAAAAGAAGAGTTTGAAGCCTTTACTGTAAACCTGAAGAATCTCGAAATATAAATAAAAAAAAAATATATATATAATGTAAATAGTAAATATATAATATGGTCAGACGGATTTAATAAATTTACCATTCATTAATTACATACCAAAATGAGTGGACAACATAGCATGAAAACATTAGAAGGTTTAAATTTCAAAATAAATTTAAACATTTTAAACCGAAATGGGTTTTATTATAACAAACAAGAAAATCTATGGAAATGTATAAAGTGTCATTTGTCACTTACATTCAATATAAATAGTAATGCAATTGTATATCCAGAACATAATTGTACATTTATTTCACTAATTAAAACACCTATCAGAATGTTTAACAACATTTTTTTTTTGAAGTTTGAAAGTGCACGTCTAGGCACATTTAACAATTGGAAAATCCCATGGATTTCCCCTCTAAATTTAGCTAGGGATGGATTTTTTTATCTTAAAAGAAACGATGCATGTGCATGTATTTTCTGCAATACAGTTATCAAGAACTGGCAAATAAACGATATTCCACATAATAAACATAGACAAAGAGTTCCTTATTGTCCATTTATCATGGGAAAACCCGTTGGTAATGTCCCTTTAGAGTTATGTGAAGTTATTCTGCAATCCAATTTAGTCCTCTCATTGTCCCAGTGTCGATCGAACATATGAAGATTGTAAAAATCGCCTGGAAAGTTTTAGCACATGGCCACTTACATTACCAAACTCAGAAGATCTAAGTTCAGCTGGATTCTTTTATACAGGTCTTAGTGATCATGTGAAATGTGCTTTTTGTAATCTTGGGCTATGGAATTTTGACATTTCTGACAAGCCTCTACTTCTTCATATTCAATGGAATCCAAAATGTAGCTTTCTGAAAAGTTTCATGGATTTATCCTCGAACAAGATTGAGATTACAATACGAAAATTTCGAGAGGTATCTGTAAATGATAAAAAAAATCTAATTCAATCTTTAATTGAAGGAATGGATACCATATGCCAAACCATTTACCATGATAATATACCTCGAGATATTATACATAGTATTGTAAAAGAAACAATAGAAAAAAAAGAATTTGCAGTATTGTTTTCATATATTTTATTTCGGTATAAATGTCAGGAAAAACAATTTGGAAAAAATTTGGTAAAAAATTTTCCTCAAATAATAAAAGATATGGAAACTACCACAACCCAAACAACACCCCCACCATCACCCTACCCAAACCCCACCAACACAACAACCCCCACAACAACCCAAACAATAACCCAAACCCCACCAACACAACAACCCCCACAACAACCCAAACAATAACCCAAACACTGCCACCACCACCACCCTCCCAAAACCCAACCAACACAACAACCCAAACACTGCCACCACCACCACCACCCTCCCAAAACCCTACCAACACAACAACCAAAACACTGCCAAAACACAACAACCAATACACAGTTTCAAATGTAGGTATGATAGAGCCCAGTAGGCTCAGGAATCTGTACACCAGTTGATTGACAGTTGAGAGGCGGGACCAAAGAGCCAAAGCTCAACCCCCGCACGCACAATTAGGTGAGTACTGCCACCACCACCCTCCCAAAACCCAACCAACACAACAACCAAACACTGCCACCACCACCACCACCCTCCCAAAACCCAACCAACACAACAACCCAAACACCGCCACCACCACCACCACCACCACCACCACCACCACCCTCCCCAAACCCCACCAACACAACAACCCCACCACAACTTTTATAATCACCCACACCCACAATATACACACCCTAATCTCACCACCACCCCAACAACCTAACCACACCACCACCACCACTCCCTACTACACATTACTGAATATAATCCATGTTCCGTTAGAATACAAAAAATATATAAATTGTTATATAAACACCATTCATTTTTAGATACAAAATAGTCAGTATGTCATCTCAGTATTGTAAAGAAACTGATTTTTATTACAAAAATGCACATCTTCCTCCCACTATAAATATGCCATTAATACAATTAAAACCAAACCAATTAAATTATGATAATAAAACTAAAAAATCTTTAGGGCTTTTATATGTAGATGCCAGTCAATGTTTTAGCACAGACGAAAAAGTTATATTAAAAAAATGTAAAATCCTAATGTTACATTCTCCATCATACTTTTATATTTCGTATCTTAATAATAAAAGTTATCGACATAAATGGAATGATAAAACGAAAAATGTTATTATTTTTGAAAATTCGTCCCCCATGAGTCAAGCCGACTATGTTAATTTATATCAACATATGTTTGGTAATGGAAATACAATAGAGGGGGAGTATACACTTCCTCGTGGTCAACCTGAAAAAATTGATCAAAAGATTCCGATAATTACCCAAATTAGAGAGTTTATGGAAGAAACACATTGTTTTCATTTAGATTTTATACCAATTATTAAAAGAATTAAATTGGGGATGATTCATAATAACCAATATAATTTACCAATGATATCAGAGGAATGGATAGCACTGAATGGTAAAACCTATCAGTGTGATTATAGTATTTTAATTGAAACTGAAAATGCAAATAATTTAATTCAATTTACGCACTCTCGGTCTCGATGTTTAAATTGGATACTTGGAACTTTAGGATGTATTTTCAACCTAAATGATAAGAAGACCAACAACCGTGCAATTAAGAATTATATACATCGTTTTCTTTTCAGTCATCGCTTAGATGAAGAAAAAATTGCCTGCTATTTCCCACTTGAAGAAGCCCTAATACATATAAACAGCCATCGACTCAAAACACTAATACCCTTCAATAGTGAAACATTAATTAAAACTATAATTAAAAAAATAAAAGAAAATCGTTAAATAAAATGGCACATCCTCATCTTTCAACAACAACAACAACGGCTTCAGGCGAGAATCATCAACAACTTCCTCAGTTACTACCTCAACCTCATGTTATGGATTTGAGAATAGCTAACAGAGTACATGAAGAATCTTATTGGAATCCAATACCAACCACATTAACAACTCCCGCAATTAATGAGACACATGATAATAAGGAAATATCACAGGAAAAAATGAATGTCGTTAAGAAAAAAACAAATTGGTCCCTTTCTATTATGTATCTGTCTTTTTTGGTTGGTTTATTAGCCACCTTTTATCTTTTGGGAACAAATATTTCCAAATCATTAATGTCATTAGTAATTGCTATTATGGCTCTTTTATTAATTACATTTATCTTAACTTACCATCAATATCAATATAAATCAATTGTTTCTTATGCCCAAAAAATCGTTCCTCCAGCTAAACAGCTTATACATCTATTAAATTATTAAATTATAATTAAATTTCATAGTCATTTTATTATTTTTCTCCTATATAAAAAAGAACAAAAAAAGATATGTTCGGTAATAAAATATTCACATATTTTATACTTATTATATTAGTTATCTTATGTTTGTTTATTACAATAACATCTGTTATGAATGTATATGATAAAATACCATTTATGGATTCAGTTAAATCTGATGATCACATGAAATATATTATGGGGTCACATCATGCCATAGCTGGGCTAATTGCAGTAATTCTCGTGATTTTTACAACGATTAATACATATAAAATTATAAACCATGAAGAAAGAGACCAAATGAATTTTGAAGCACAGTAAATTTAATAAAGTATTCGAAAAAAATTGTTGTAATGTATGACATTTACCAAGTCATAGAAACAGGTGCTTGCTTCATTTTTTTAATACAAGTGTAATCAATACTGATCATAAAATTACATAATTTTTTTTATTATAATCATAAAAACCTACAGTGTGTGTGTGTGTGTATACATATATATATATATATATATATATATATATATATATATATATATATATATATATATATATATATATTTATTATTTTCTGGTTTAGGGCTTCTATCCCTCTAACTATTTTCTTAGCATCAGGGCTTAATTGGAATAGGAGTTCTCCAAAACTCATTTTCGTACTTTTAAGGTGAAGAAAAGAAGTGATTTACTATAGAGTGTATTACACTTTATTTGTATAATTTGCACGACGTTTCGAACCTCCATGGTTCATTCTCAAGTGAACAGATCTTACAATACTAGTTGATTTTATACCCGCACTAGGTCAGGTGATAATACAATGAAGGTGAAAAACATGGGGGGATACATAAGGGATAAACATAGGGGCTGCAGAAGGCTTATTGGCCCATACGAGGCATCTCCTATCTAAACACAAAGATTAATCCAGTGTAATTGGCCTGTTATGTTGGACATTGTCTTCTGTGTTGGCATCGATATGTTCTTGTCTTGTCCTTACTCTCATGGTGGGTAGAGTAAATAGTTCCGTGATTTGGGTGTTCATGGTAGGTCGCTCTATTCTTATGTGAATTGCCTCAAGAATTTGTAATCTTCTTGAATCTTGGGTTTTGTCTATTATGCAAGTATTCTTGTTCAACATTTCTCTTGTTAGAGTAATGTCATGGGCTTGTCTCATGTGATTCCTAGGGGCACCAGATTGAAGATGGCATGTCAAACGCCTCGTCAGCTTGGTCGACGTCATACCTATGTACTTACATTGAAGGTTACATCCTTCGTGGGGGCAAGTGTACATGTATACAACGCTTGACTGCTGTAGAGGGTTCTCCGTCGGCTTCGGGCTGTTTTTGATAAGGAGTTCGGAAGTCTTCTTGGTTTTGTAGAATATTATCAGGTTTATGTTTTGGTTAGGAGTAGTGCTTTTTACTCCTTTACGGATTATTTCTACTCCTAACCAAAACATAAACCTGATAATATTCTACAAAACCAAGAAGACTTCCGAACTCCTTATCAAAAACAGCCCGAAGCCGACGGAGAACCCTCTACAGCAGTCAAGCGTTGTATACATGTACACTTGCCCCCACGAAGGATGTAACCTTATATATATATATATATATATATATATATATATATATATATATATATATATATATATATATATATATATATATATATATATATATATATATATATGTCGTACCTAGTAGCCAGAACGTACTTCTCAGCCTACTATGCAAGGCCCGATTTGCCTAATAAGCCAAGTTTTCATGAATTAATATATTTTCTCTAATTTTTTCTTATGAAATGATAAAGCTACCCATTTCATTATGTATGAGGTAAATTTTATTTTATTGGAGTTAAAATTAACGTAGATATATGACCGAACCTAACCAACCCTACCTAACCTAACCTAACCTATCTTTATAGGTTAGGTTAGGTTAGGTAGCCGAAAAAGTTAGGTCAGGTTAGGTTAGATTGGTTAGGTAGTCGAAAAAACATTAATTCATGAAAACTTGGCTTATTAGGCAAATCGGGCCTTGCATAGTAGGCTGAAAAGTGCGTTCTGGCTACTAGGTACGACATATATATATATATATATATATATATATATATATATATCGTGCCTGGTTGCCAGAACGTTGTATTTGGCCTGCTGTGCAAGGCCCGATTTGCCTGATGGGCCGAGTTTTCATGAATTTATATTTTTTTCAATTTTTTTTTCTTGTGAAGTGATGAATCTGTCCATTTCATTATGTACGGGTTGATTATTGGAAATTTGAGTTAAAACTAACATAGATATATGACCGAACCTAACCTAGCCCCTAACCTATCGTAACCTAACATAATTAACTTGTGTATGGTGAAATGGACAGATTTATCACTTCATAGAGGAAAATTGGAAAAATATATAGATTCAGGGGAACTTGCCTCGTTGGGCAGGTCGGGCCTAGCATAGTGGTCCAGGTGTGGCTTTCTGGCTGCTAGATGTAACATATGTCTATTATTTTTTTTTATAATATGCTAAACGAAACCTCTCAATGTTCAATAATTCTTAGCCATTTATTAAAAAAATTGTGGGAATATCAATTATGCGTTAGAAGCTGGAGTGCTGGTGGAGGTGGAGGTGGTGACAGTGGCACCGCTGTCGTTAGCAGCTGGAGTGCTAGTGGAGGTGGTGACAGTGGCACCGCTGTCGTTAGCAGCTGAAGTGCTGGTGGAGGTGGTGACAGTGGCACCACTGTCGTTAGCAGCTGAAGTGCTGGTGGAGGTGGAGGTGGTGACAGTGGCACCGCTGTCGTTAGCAGCTGGAGTGCTGGTGGAGGTGGAGGTGGTGACAGTGGCACCGCTGTCGTTAGCAGCTGGAGTGCTGGTGGAGGTGGTGACAGTGGCACCGCTGTCCTTAGCAGCTGGAGTGCTGGTGGAGGTGGTGACAGTAGCACGTGCTGTTGGGAGGGTGGCACTGACATCTTCTGACTGTGGAGAGATGGTGTCGCTGTTTGTGGATTGGATTCTCATCCACATTAAAAATAAAATAATTAGTAAACATATACCAACAACAAATATATAAATGTTCATTTTTTTTTATAATAACCAAAACCAAAAAAATATTAGAGGGTAATTCATAAAAAATAAAAAACAACAACTAAGTATTTTGGGTAATTGCCAATAAACAAACATTATATTAAATTATTAATATAATTGAAAAGTTTTAATTATAATATAAATTACCATATACATCCTTGTGTTTTAGGTGGGGTATACAAATTTACATACTGATTAAATGACATTGAATCGCACAAATCTTGTGGTATATGATGTACATCATTAGGACGTTCTATTTGGAAGTTGGGGATGGATGTATCTGCTTTTATAGTTTTATCAACAACTTGAAGATATTCAGAAGGATCTCGTATTTGTACTAAATAATTAGGTTGAAGAGTTGTAATGTTGTTTCCCGGTGTTACTTCAAATTTCCTAAATACCCCAACACTGCGATTCATAATATTTTGCAAATGGGCAATGGTATTTTTTAATACTAACATCTCATTAGAACATAGGCTCTTGAGAGTAACAAAACCGATTTGATCTGAATATACTACATTAGGCGATGCTATTTCAAGAATATTTGTGCCATTTTCGGGATAGTCTGAAAATATATCTATACCATTGGGTTTTTCACCTGCAAGATTATGATTGATATCGAGTATTTTTGAGGGAGACATTCCAATGGCAATATCAAAAATAGAATAATTAACATTATTTATATCAACAGGTTTATTCAGGTCATCATTAAACTCTGAAAAGTAATTTTTCAAATTGTCTATATTTGCTTTTAAATTCTTACGAAACATTTCCGAATCATTAATATGTTTCTCCATAGCAATATCAGCGAGATCAGGAGAGGTGGTAGTATTTAAGTCAGGAAAACTGTCTGGTTTAATAGGATCTCCAGGTTTGAGATTTGTATTAGGTGTCATGGTATGTGCTGTATTTACAAATCGTTTATGAGGTGGATATTTAGTACCATCTTTAAGTCCTCGTTTCAATTTTTCACAGGCTGTAGTTGATTTAGGTTCAGTACTGTCAGTAAACACGGCCTTCCCTTTGTTATTAATGATGAGAATATTATGTGGAGTAGTGATACACTCATTATTGAGTGGAGGGTATTTTTTAAGATCTTCCGGATTATTCGAGAGGGCAACCGCTATGGCTAGAAAATCATGTATTCGATGTGTGGACAAGGGTTCATAACAAGCAAAATTGGTTCGATTCAAATATAATCTACTTCCATCATTATCTGTTATAGTTTTCACTTGTAAACGTCGCTGTGATTGAATTAGTTGAGAATAATATATGTTTAAAACTGAATTTACATCAAAAATTTTTAGTAAAAGTAAATTTTCTTCACCTTTAGCTGCTTTAACCAATTTATGAGGTGGAGAAGTTATTAATTTATTCTTGTCAGTTGGTATAGGCTCACCTTTGTAATAACCATTATCAAGAGAAGCAGGGAGAGCCTTCATAAACTTTTCATAACATTCCAATTGGTCTTTAATGTTATTATTATTGCAAGGAACAGTTTCCTCTGTATCAACCCAAATTACTTTAACCCCCTGATCTATGAGATTTGATGGCATAGCTAACATCTGTAAAAAGATTTTTGAATCAGGGATTAGAATATTACCTGGATGAAAAGATATATTCATAGCATTTTGCATGTTAGGATAGACTTTTTGATTAACATTATAACTTGTTAAGACATGAGCCATTGGTCCTAAATTATAAGTTTTATGAGGCCCATTTTTGTTGGAACAAAATGAGTCTTTAAAATCTTTCACCACGTCTGTTGATAACAAACCCATTTTTAGATATAAACAGGGTGGACATATAGCAGACAAACTTTTATAAATATTATGTACTGGTTTTTCCCGTGCTTTTCTATACAAATCTTCAATTTGTTGTAAATGATAATCTTTTTCTTCATATTTTAGGTCAGGAAATAGAGCGTGAATACAAACACATTTAGAAGAATTACCTATCATATTTAACTGTTGACCCAAAGCTTTTATGAAAGAAGCACGTTGGTTAGGGTCACTGATATATCTAGTCATATCTTGAATTTTGGAAAGAACTTCAGATATTTCTGGATTAACTTTTGGATTGGCCATTATTGATGTTATAGATGAATTCGGAGTTAGACCAACTACTGATTGTTGTGTTATGGTGTTTGTTTGTTGGTTTTGTGCTGGTGGTGTTGGTGGTGGGTTTGATGGTGGGTTTGGTGATTGTACAGGATTGGTTCTATTTGGAATCCCTACAGGACTACTCATATTTTCATATATTTTTTATTATAAACTAAAATAAAAAGGTAAATAAATGTCTTCATCTTTACCTCAATCACCGACATCATCACTTTCAATAAAAAATCCCATAGTTAATTCTGATGTCATTAATATCATTTCTAAAATTAATGATGATTCACCCCAACATAATTTAATTAGAAAGATGATTAGAGAACAAATAAATATGATAGGTACTCAATGTATTTGTAAACATGCAATTTTACCTAATGTAAAAACAGAAGATAAAGATTATTATTTACTTCAACTTTAACAACTCTATATGAAAGCCCAAGAAAAATTATCCAAATCCAATACCTATATAAGTTTATCTGCCATATGCCAACCATGTTTGTATGTGAAAATGGGTTTAATCTTTCGGGAAACTTTAAATGATTTTCATTATAATGAAATGTGTCATAATAACATTGGAATACACACCTATAATTTAGGATATTTCTGGCATGCTCTATCTAGTTTCGGTATTAATTACAAAATTTATCCCCAAATTAAACAAACACAGAACATATCTTTCTTCCCTGGTAATGTTATCTTACCCAATCCCAACATTTTGTTACAAATTTTAGCTATGCCATCAAATCTCATAGATCAAAATATTAAAATTGTTTGGGTTAACACTAAAGAAATAATAGACGAAATAAATGAAATAAATGTTGACGATTTAACTAAAATTTATACAAAATTTGTAGAAAGTCTCCCATATCCTTTGGAAAACGGTTACTATAAACGTCCATTAAAAAAAGAACAATGGAATGACAATGAAAAGGGAATAAGCGCTCCTCCTTCACGATTTATTAAAGTTATAAAAAATGATGATTTTAATTCAGTGGCTTTAAAAATCTTTGATATTAACAATATAATGAGTATTTATTATGCTAAGTTAATTAAATCTCAGCAACGGCTCTTACAAATAAGAAATAATCGATTGTCATACTGTGAACCATTATCGACACATAGGACTCATGATTATATAGCTATAGCAATTGCTCTTTCTGACTCCCTCGATGATCTTAAAGAATTACCGCCTCTCAATGGTCGATGTATCTTCACTATGCATAACATTCTTATTGTTAACAGACAAGGAAGAGCTATTTTTACTACAACTACTACCAAAAATCAATCCACTGAATGTATACAGTTAAAACGAGCTCTTTAACCTAAAATATCCACCCAAACCAATACCAGTTCACCCAATGTATTACAACAGCTCAAAAATCCTGTTAGACCTATAGATATTCATCCCCCTTCTTTTATACATGAGACCAAATTTTCTTATCTGTCTCATATTGCAACTGAGAAACCTATGGTTAAAACGTATCAAAGTCATTTAACTTCAAATACTGATAATTTAAAACGGTATCTCATTACATTTAATGATGATCTAAATGTGGATGTGGTAAATAACATTAATGATGTTTCCATTCTCGATATTGCAATGGGAATGTACCCTAGTAAAATATTAGATATTAACTTGACACCGGAAAAAAATTCAAATATTGATATTTCCACTGACGAATCCAATGGAGAATGTATGATTAGGATATTAGAAACCACCCCTCCTAATACTGCTTATTCATCTCATATAGGATTCATTTCCCTTACAAATATATGCAGTAATGAAAAATTAGTTTTAAAGAATATGGCAACATTTTTACCAAATATATTAGCTCGAGATACTGGCACAAACTTCATTTCTAAAAATTCTCTAGGGAATATTACCCATAATATAAATTTTTTGGCTGAAATGAAAGATCACAACGAGTTTATTGAGTCCATAAAACAACCAAATTAACAAAGTAAAATAAAATAAAAAAAATGACTTCAAAATCAACCTTGGATATTATTAATCTTAATGATGCCCTTAAAAATAAAAAATATAAAAAAGCTTTTCAAATTTATTTAGACTTTGAAAAATCTATTCTAAAAACACTCTTTGTAAATGAAATTAAAATTATACCCGAAAATGAAAATAGTCCAGAGAGACTAAACCCATTTCCTTTGATAATATGTTCAACGCTGTTCAAATTAGCATTACAAGAAGATAAGAAAAATGATATAAAAGAATTTAAACCGAAAGAAAATCTTCAAAAATTAAATGAATTCTTTAAAAATACCGATAATATTGACCAAATAGTAGGTTCATCCCTCATTAACGATCTACTAACCAACCTTATACATTGTGCAATCAATGAACTTGAAAACGAAAATATGGATGAACCCAATCTCATGGACAGAATTTTTGGTGTATATAAATTATTTGAACAGTTTCTATTTGCCCTTGAACGTAGTCATCTTTATACACCATTTTCAATCTACACTCAATTGATTTACCTTTGTTTTCTGTTATGCAAACGCATGAATGAACTCATAAAAAGTTGTGTAAATATGAATACAATCTCTAATTCAAAAATAAATGAAATTCAAAACACATTTCAAAATAATGTAAACCAATCGGAAAACAATAATAAATTTTGTATACAACAGTTACATGAACATTATCAATGGCAACTAAAAAACTCTCAAGAAATTTATAAAAACAACATTGAAGAAATTTACAGAAAAACAGAGGAAAGTAAAAATGAATTATGGAAAAGGGTTAACCTTTCAACTATTGACACTATACATGAACAAGAATTAATGTTAAATAACCAACTTGAATTAATAGAAAAAATCATATACGAAATAAAAACGTATGGAATGAATGATGATGATGATGATGATGAATTAACACAAGATGACCAACGATCATTGAGTCCTAGGGTTACAAACCAATCGCTCTTTGACCATTCCAATGTCAGCTGAACACCATATTGTTGCTTCTCCAGCCGGGATTCTGCCTTAGAAGCTTTCAGGCATAATCCCACGAGTACCTACTTAATCAAACTTATAGAAATATAAAATAGATATTAATAGTACTACCATCATTAAGTTGAAATTTGTATCCATATAAGGGGACGGCATTGTCTACTTCTGATCATATTACTATTTTCTACCTTGTTTCTATTTATCAATGATAACTGATCGTTTTCAAGCATAATAATATAGTAGTCACTGTTTATACTTCTTTTGTTTTGTATAGTCGGAGTTGCTACTATCCCAAAGATTTCTCTTTCACAGAAACATATTAAGGATAAGAGAGCTGTGTCCCCATATGATGGGTACTGGTCTAATTTTCCTGGTGTGGATGAATCTGTTCCATTATTATGATTATAATTATTATTGGTTTTGCCGTTTAAGCCTTTAGAACGAATGAACATATCAATATCATTTATTTGATGAGGGGGTATATTGAAAGCCCCAAATTCTTTCACCACGTCATATATGGTATAAGGTTTGATAGATATCAGTCGACTGTATTGCTGTTTGACTATTCCATCATCATAATTTGTCTTATAACTCTTTCTTTTCCTTCCCAAAGCATTATAAACAGCCCAGTTATCTATCAGTATGGCTCTCATATCTGAATATTTAGGGTATTTATTGACAATATATTTATATGACTTACTAACACCATATTTATTTTTAGATAAAACACAGTCATAATACGTTAAAATATGTGTAAAATATTGACACATGTTCAATAAAGTTAAAACATTTTGAATATATGATCGTTTTCCTGCTGTCCATAAAATAAGAATATTGTGTTTGTTGGTGGCTTTCATATAATCTAACATCTCATATAAAAATGGCCGTGTATATACTGAGGGAAAACTATCTGACAAATTCAGTTGTAAATGTTGTTGTTCATCATATATGGCTAATGTATTATCGAAATCAAAAACAAGAAGAGCTGGTGCTCTTTTTTCCTCGTTAAGATATCGTACATATTTATAAAAAAACATATCTTGAGTAAAATCTTCAGTATCTAACATTTGTTTACTGTTAAAATAATTATTAATATTATCATCATTATTATTATTATTATTATTGTCATCATTGTTTATTGGTGACAATATATCAGTAGTAATTGTAGATGTTGCAGTGGATGTAGTTGTTGTTGTTGTTGTTGTTATTGTTGACGTAGTGTCACTAGTTGTAATAATTACATTAGTATCACTAGTTATATCAGAAGGAAAATATGATAAAAGTGGCTTTGTAGTCATATTCCACGACATTGTTTTCTTATTTTTTAAAAATTAATTAAATTGTTATTAAATTGTTTTTTTATTGGTCTTTGAAGGTAACAATTGGTAACATGGGATGCCCGAATAATGTGGAAGGAACATGTTTTATTACTTCTTCAATGAAATGTTTGTTAGAGTGTCGCATTTTCTCAGTGGGAAGTATATTTTTATCAAGTAAACATTTTAAATGAATCATGGCATGAACAATAATAACACAGACGTTAAGAGCTGACATTCCCATTCCATTTAGACTAGTGTTGAACATTTCTCCATTAGACATATTTAGAAATGTATTATATAAAATACGATGGGAACCTAACACCTTATATCGTTTATCAGCTCCAGGCATAACCAAACTATAAGCATCTAGGCCACTTACAAGAGACCAATCATTATCCTTGTTTATATAATTTTTATCATCATCTGTTTTTGTTTTATATATGTTTATTAATTCATTTATTGAATAAATAATATACACATTATTAGTAGTATTGTCCAAATAAAGATTAATATACTCACAATCTTGAGGATAGAGGAGTTTACCATTTCGATCTCTATCACCTTCTAACGCCAAATTCAAAATTTCCTTATTTACTTCTAATACATTTTCCTTATAGTCGATAAAATGATAATTTAGTGGGGGTGATCTTAAATTTTTTTGAATTTCAAACCAACCCTCAAACAAATATTGATCAGCAGCTCCAAACAAATTTTCAATTGTTCTAGACATAAGTTGCTGAGCCACATGTCCCATAAATCTAATCCAGTTATGATAAACTTTATTTATAATAAATTGAGCACTTTCATGTGTATAAATTAAAGCTGTTATTGGTTCAGCTTTAATGATGTTACTCTTACATAAACACTCCTCAATATACTGTAAACGTCTTTCAACTCTAGCTATTCGCGTTCTTTCCTCTAAATCATAATCATCAATATAAACATCCCTATTAAAGTGATTTTTCTCGTTTTTAATGTGACCATCTCGGTTTACACGATATGCGTCACTAGAGGGTAAGAGTCCACCTGCTGTTTTGACAAATGGTATGCGGTATCGTCGTTGTTGTTGTTGTTGTTGAGATTTTCTTCGATTTTGTTCACTTTTTCTTTCACTAGTCGATCTTGGTGTTGGTGTTCGTTTAGATTCTGTTGCTGTTGTTGCAGCTGTTTTGTTTTTTCTAATTTTATTATTAGATTCTTCATTTTCACTGGGACTGTAAATTCCTCCTTTTCATGGGAAATAGGCCATTGAGACAAAATTTTCAATTTTTTCTTTTTCCTCTTTCTCTTTTTTTTAAAGAGGTTATTATTATTATTATTATTATTGTTATTATTATTATTATTATTATTATTCATTTTTAACTATAAAGAAAACCTTAAGAGTGAAAATAATATCTAGGAATAAATTAAAATTCAAAAGGAGTCGTATCACGTGATTATATTATTTTTAAAATTATTTCAGAACTACAACAGAAAGGTGTTCACCTGCTGAAACCTCATGCGTGTACTGAGGTAAGTACAATTCAACCCTTCCTCTTTC